>NC_084615.1:33923218-33928218 GCF_033978795.1 Nerophis ophidion
GTTGGCTTCTCCCCCCATTGGGGGGCTCCGTCCCCTGGCCGGGACTCGTATGGGCACGTTGCTGTGTGGATGGCCGGGATGCAGTGTTTGCATTGGGCATGGGGCTGTGCGGTTTTTCTGCGTTCGGTTGCCGGTATGGGCTCTGCAGGGCTGGGTTGGGGTGGGCGGGTGCTGGCTTTGTTTGGCAGTGGGGGGACTCTCATGGCGTCTTCTTAAAGAGGTCTGGTGTAGGTCACGGGCCGTGGGGGAGGGCGGTGGCCTCCTGGCCGTAGTTCCTTGTTGTCGCCTGCATGGACTGGGGGAGGGGGGGGGGTATGTCCGGGCCCTCTACTCCTCCTACTTATAGCACACACACTCACACATATATAAGACTTTGGGGGATTGACCTGCAGGGAAGCATGGTAGGGGGGATAAGGACGCCTCCTATGGGACTCCAGTCCTCCTGTCTTGTCCCCTGCTCGTCCATCAATCTTAGCTGCATTATGGACACTTAGGATTTGGGGGGCTCGGCTTGGTTGGCACCCACCATGACCTTGATGTCCCCCAATTTTAATCGCATTATTAGTTTCAAAATCATACACATTTCACTCACGCTACTGTACACACACCAACAGGGACTGGAGGTCGGCTGTAACGGCTGGCCTCCTAATTTTAACTGCACAGTAGACACTCTGGGGGCCCTGTACACATGCATGAGTGGGTTGGGGTTTGGGAGTACGGCGCACCCCTCATTCAATCAATCAATCAATGTTTACTTATATAGCCCTAAATCACTAGTGTCTCAAAGGGCTGCACAAACCACCACGACATCCTCGGTAGGCCCACATAAGGGCAAGGAAAACTCACACCCAGTGGGACATCGGTGACAATGATGACCCAGTGGGACGTCGGTGACAATGATGACTATGAGAACCTTAGAGAGGAGGAAAGCAATGGATGTCGAGCGGGTCTAACATGATACTGTGAAAGTTCAATCCACAATGGATACAACACAGTCGCGAGAGTCCAGTCCAAAGAGGATCCAAGACACAGCAGCGAGAGTCCCGTTCACAGCGGAGCCAGCAGGAAACCATCCCAAGCGTAGGCGGACCAGCAGCGCAGAGATGTCCCCAGCCGATACACAGGCGAGCAGTACATGGCCACCGGATCGGACCGGACCCCCTCCACACGGGAGAGTGGGACATAGAAGAAAAAGAAAAGAAACGGCAGATCAACTGGTCTAAAAAGGGAGTCTATTTAAAGGCTAGAGTATACAAATGAGTTTTAAGGTGAGACTTAAATGCTTCTACTGAGGTGGCATCGCGAACTGTTACCGGGAGGGCATTCCAGAGTACTGGAGCCCGAACGGAAAACGCTCTATAGCCCGCAGACTTTTTTTGGGCTTTGGGAATCACTAATAAGCCGGAGTCCTTTGAACGCAGATTTCTTGCCGGGACATACGGTACAATACAATCGTCAAGATAAGATGGAGCTAGACCGTGTAGTATTTTATACGTAAGTAGTAAAACTTTAAAGTCACATCTTAAGTGCACAGGAAGCCAGTGCAGGTGAGCCAGTACAGGTGTAATGTGATCAAACTTTCTTGTTCTTGTCAAAAGTCTAGCAGCCGCATTTTGTACCAACTGTAATCTTTTAATGCTAGACATGGGGAGACCCGAAAATAATACGTTACAGTAGTCGAGGCGAGACGTAACAAACGCATGGATAATGATCTCAGCGTCTTTAGTGGACAGAATGGAGCGAATTTTAGCGATGTTACGGAGATGAAAGAAGGCCGTTTTAGTAACGCTTTTAATGTGTGCCTCAAAGGAGAGAGTTGGGTCGAAGATAATACCCAGATTCTTTACCGTGTCGCCTTGTTTAATTGTTTGGTTGTCAAATGTTAGAGTTGTATTATTAAATAGAGTTCGGTGTATAGCAGGACCGATAATCAGCATTTCCGTTTTTTTGGCGTTGAGTTGCAAAAAGTTAGCGGACATCCATTGTTTAATTTCATTAAGACACGCCTCCAGCTGACTACAATCCGGCGTGTTGGTCAGCTTTAGGGGCATGTAGAGTTGGGTGTCATCAGCATAACAGTGAAAGCTGATACCGTATTTGCGTATGATGTCACCTAGCGGCAGCATGTAGATGCTGAAGAGTGCAGGGCCAAGGACCGAACCCTGGGGAACTCCACACGTTACCTTAACGTAGTCCGAGGTCACATTGTTATGGGAGACACACTGCATCCTATCAGTAAGATAAGAGTTAAACCAAGACAGGGCTAAGTCTGACATACCAATTCGTGTTTTGATACGTTCTAATAAAATATTATGATCGACGGTATCGAAAGCAGCGCTAAGATCGAGGAGCAGCAACATAGATGACGCATCAGAATCCATCGTTAGCAATAGATCATTAGTCATTTTTGCGAGGGCTGTCTCCGTGGAGTGATTTGCCCTGAAACCGGATTGAAAGGTTTCACATAGATTGTTAGACGCTAAGTGTTCATTTAACTGCTCCGCAACAATTTTTTCAAGGATTTTTGAAATAAAGGGAAGGTGAGACACCGGTCGGTAATTTACCATGAGGTCAGGATCGAGGTTAGGTCTTTTAAGAAGAGGATGAATAACCGCTTTTTTGAATGCTAGGGGAACACTGCCCGAGGAGAGTGATAAGTTTATAATATTTAGCACTGATGGACCTAATAATTCAAAGAGCTCCTTGATCAGTTTCCCAGGAAGAGGGTCAAGTAAACATGTTGTCTGTTTTATTCCATTTACACGTTGTAACAATTCCTCTAATGTTATTTCCTCAAAACGAGAGAAACTATTTTGGAGGGCAGTATCCGCCGTATATACAATCGTGTCAGTGTTAATAGAACCCCGTTGTAGCTGGGACGCATTGTCTTTAATCTCCTTTCTAATGACTTCAATTTTCTTACTAAAGAATTGCATAAAGTCATCAGCTGAGTGGGTGGAGCTACTGGAAGGAGTCCCTTGTTGGGTTAGCGATGCTACCGTACTAAACAAAAATTTAGGATCGTTTTTATTACGGTGGATGAGATTTGAGTAATATTTAGCTTTAGCTAAGGTAAGCATGCGTTTATAAGTTATTAAACCATCACTCCATGCTTGATGGTGCACCTCAAGTTTAGTCGTGCGCCATTTGCGTTCCAGCTTTCTACATAATAATTTCTGAGCTCTAGTTTCTTCTGTAAACCACGGGGTGCGCTTTTTTGGAGCCTTTTTTAACTTTAGCGGTGCTATGTTATCAATGGTTTCGCGCAGGGCGTCGTTAAAGTTAAAGTTAAAGTTGTTAGTGAGGTTATGGCCAGCGCGGGTTGCGGGGACTGCGGTCTGGTGGCCTGCTGAAGGTGTTATTATTATTATTATTATGTATGTATGTATGTGTATGTATGTATATGTGTATATGTATTTATATGTATGTGCATGTATATGTATGTATGTGTATGTGTGTATATATATATGTATATATATATATGTATATGTGTATATATGTATGTATATATATATATATATATATATATATATATATATATATATATATTTGTTTTGTATTTATTTTATTTGAAAGAAAAAATAATAGTACAATATATTATTTATTTGTGTGGGGCGTCGTGCGTGTCTTGCTTCCTGTTGAGTGGGGTCCGTGCCCGTGTGGCCCGTCCTTGCGCTGTGGAGTCTGTGTTGGTGACTTGATGCGGTGGCGGCGGCCCCTTTGTCTGGTCTGGATGCTGTATCTCGGTTGTTTGGGCTGTGGTGTGTTTGGGTTGGGGTGGTGGGGTCTATTGGTGGGGGGGTGTTGATGTCTCTTGTTTGCGTGTTGGCGTTTGGGCTGACTGGCGGGCTGGCGAGGGCTGGTCTCCATGATCCTGTTGGCGTGTGGTTGCCGGTCGCGGTTTATTTATTTATTTCCCCCGATCACTTTGATTTGATGGGGTGGTGCTGGCTGTCTGGGGATATTGCATCTGCTGTTTCTGATGCCGTTTGTTTGTGGTGTGGGCGCCCGAGGCTGCTGGGTCCGGTGCAGGGGGGTGGCTGATGTTGTGACTGGTGGTAGCGGGCACTCGTGGTGGTTGTCGGGGCTGACGGACCAGCTGGCTTCATACTTGTTTATTGTCGTGTTAATTGGATTGTCGGGTGCGGGCCTGGGGTGCCCTTGCGCCCTGCCGCACCGCCCTTGCGCGCCCGGTTTCGCACCGTTGTCGGGGCCGGGCTTGTGGGGGGTTGTCCCTGGGTGGCGTGGGTACGCGGCCGGACCTGTGGGGCTTGGGGGTTCGGCTAGTTCTCAGTGGACAGTGGATGCCTGGACTTCATTGCTGTCCCTCCGACATGTGTATGGATTTGTTGCCGTATAGATATTTGTGCGTGTGTATGTGTGTATGGATGGATGCAAATGTGTGTATGTACGTATATTGGTGTGCATGTATGGTTACAAGTATGTGTGTGTTCATAGATGTGTATATGTATGTGCGTATGTGCATGTGTGGGCATGTATACATATTCATGTATGTGTATGCGTGTATATGTATGTATATATTCATGTATGTTAATATTTATGTTTTTATTAATGTATACACGTGTATGTATGTGTGTATGTTTGTGCATATATAGGTGTATGTATATGTGTGTATCTGTGTGTGTGTGTGTGTGTGTATATATGTATATATATGTATGTATGTATGTGTGTATGTGTATATATGTGTATTTGTATATATATGTGTATATGTATGTATATGTGTATATGTATGTGTGTGTATATATGTGTGTACATATATATATATATATATATATATATATATATATATATATATATGTGTGTGTGTATATATGTATATATATATATATGGCTATATAATATGTATGCCGGTATGTGTATGTATGAATATATACATACACACGCGTGTGTGTGTATGTATATATGCAGATGTATATAGTTGTATATGTATGTGTGTGTGTATGTGTGTGTGTATGTATATATATGTATATATGTGTATA